>NC_134483.1:381458179-381465679 GCF_040206685.1 Ascaphus truei
CTCCCCGTTCCCCGTGACGTGCTCCCCCGTTCCCCGTGACGCGCTCCCCCGTTCCCCGTGACGCGCTCCCCCGTTCCCCGTGACGCGCTTCCCCGTGACGCGCTCCCCCGTTCCCCGTGACGCGCTCCCCCGTTCCCCGTGACGCGCTCCCCCGTTCCCCGTGACGCGCTCCCCCGTTCCCCGTGACGCGCTCCCCCGTTCCCCGTGACGCGCTCCCCCGTTCCCCGTGACGCGCTCCCCCGTTCCCCGTGACGCGCTCCCCCGTTCCCCGTTCCCCGTGACGCGCTCCCCCGTTCCCGTTCCCCGTGACGCGCTCCCCCGTTCCCGTGACGCGATCCCCCCCCCCCTGCGATCGCTTGGTCCCCCGATGTGTCGGACTGAGTCGCGTACAGGCGGCGGCGGCAGGAAGCGCGTGCATGTGTGGGCCTGGGGCCTGGCCTGTGTGGGCCTGTGGCGCGAGGCTGAAATGGGTGAGTTACTGGGGCCATCAGTTGAGGCGGGACGCACAGTGGTGTGACTTACCTGGGCGGCCGGTGTGTGTGTGTGTTAGTGTGTGTGTGTGTCGGGAGTGACGGCCACCGGGAGGGGGGAAGGTGCGGGGCCTGTAGTGACGGCCACTGGGAGGGGGGAAGGTGAGCTGCGGTCCGGGTGACGGGGGAGAGTGACGGCCACCGGGAGGGGGGAAGGTGAGCTGCAAGGGGGCCTCAAGCAGTGGTGTGAGTGTGTGAGGCCAATGAGAGGTGTGCGGGGGCGGGCGGTGAGTGTGTGAGGCCAATGAGAGGTGTGCGAGGGCGGGCGGGCCAAGGGACCAATGAGATTGCCGCTAGGGACAGGGAACACAGTACAGATAGAGAAACATACAATGCTTTCAGAAATATATAGTAAGATATGAGTACATTGTACAGTATCTGCTTAGTTACACTGACTCGAGGATTGATTTACCTGAAAGGCAGCCATTTAGTGAACCCTGGGAACATGCTCGTTGCTGATCGATTGCAGGAGAACTAATTGATCTGTCTCTTGGGTATCTTAGTAGGGTAGGGTAGGAAGGGAGAGAGCCCCCGCATCAGCCTAATCAAGCATTAATTAATCTTTAGTGTTGTAATAATATTGAATGGTGCAAATGGGGATGTAATTGATAGGCAGCAAAAGAGAGAAAAGAAACCCCAGTGAATGCACTCGTAGAAATGTAATGAGTAGATTGAAAATGTGTGTTAAAAACCTTGTAATAATCAATAATATAAAAATTCGTTTTGAAGGGAACTGGTATAAATATACATGACCAGCCCGTAGAACCTTTTTAAGTTTATTAAATCATGGCAACGTTAGTTGTTGTTGGTCATGTAAAAACCGCATACAAACCTTACTACAAATGACTTGCTAAGTATGGTTATATGTTAATGTAACATAGCCTCCCGGCAGTTACTTCTGTTTCTGGGCCTTTCCTCTGTCAGTCCTTGTAGTGCAGGCCGTGGAAAGGTTAAATCCATTATTAGGCCTGTATGTGTATTTCAGCCTTGAATGTTGTATCAATATTCAAGGGCGGGCCTGGCAACTCTGAGGCTGTCAATCTAAGGGGTGGATATTGGTTGGAACGCCCCCTGCTGTGTGTGGGCCAATCTGTATCCGGCTCTGGCTTGTAATGAGTCAGAGTTAGAGACACTCCCCAAGGATGTTCAAATTGGGACATGCCTCCTAAAATCAGTTAGTTCAGTGAGAGAGGATCTGAAGAAGCAGTCAGACAAGCAAATAAAGTCTCTCCCTTCTCCTCCCATGCCTGGGATGGGGAAGGGGAGGGAAATCTACTAATTAGACAGGGATCTGTTCTAAGAGACATGTATGCAGTTATGGAAGTACAGGACTGTGTATTCTGTATTCTGGAGCTGATGGCTGAATAAAATACAGAAAGACATTGCTGTGTGGATTCATGTCTCTGGTTATGAAGGAAACTCAGTGGGGGTCCATCCCCTGAAGATCATCAGGAGATCCTCACTGGCTGGAGGCACTGCACCATCTGGAGATACCAAGATCAAGGTAATCTGTTCCCCCTGTTCCCTGTCCTGGCTCTCCCCACACCATCGCGGAGCCCTCAGCCCTCCTGTTGCCAGCAGGTTGCAGCACCCAGACCGCTTGATGTAACCAGCAAGGAGCACACCCCCCATCTCATCTTTTGGAAAAAAGGGTTACATTAATTTTAAATGACGATGTGTGATTTATGAGGTTAATATGTTCGTCTGACACCTTCCATGTATACAATACGTTCAGTGTATGAGTGTATCATTTACATATTTGAGAAATGCTCGAGCAATAGCTCACTGATTATACAGTGAATCGGTGCATAGAGACGCTACGCGTGTTTGAAATATAATTTCTAGTCTCTATGTTATAGATAATATTAGCCCACTATATATTGTAAGGGCAGACACAACAATGCATGGGCAATATATTTGCACTGTAGAAAGTCTGGATTAATGGATTATTGATAAGACAGGATGTTATGGCCATTTTTTACATGACCAATAACAACTATTGTTGTGCTTTAATAAGCTTAAAAGGTTCTAAGGGCTGGTCATGGATATTTATACCAGTTCCCTTCATAACTAATTTTTATATTATTGATTTAGCAAAAGGTTTTTAACCCACATTTTCAATCTACTCCTTCCATTTCTACGAGTGCATTCACTGGGGTTTCTTTTCTCTCTTTTGCTGCCTGTCTCTTAGGTAATTAGTTTTCAATAAAGGTAATCAAAAACTGCATATATCAAAACCCAAAAACTTTTTTTTTTTAATTCCGCTTGGATTGCCTCTTTAAGTCGTCTTCTGTGATTTGCTTCAGTAAGATGAGTGGCAAATGACTGTGGAGCAATATGGGAGAAGCATTTATTAATATCAATATGATAATATTGCAACATGTATTCATTTACCCTTTTCTGAGAGATTATTTAAACCAGTAGGCTTGAGCTGCCATACAAATGGGTCTTCCTAAGAATTGTGCTTGGAATGTATGGAGCTTCCTGAAGATACTCATTACTTACAGTATATGGTAGGAATACAGTCTGACCCTGAACCCTGACCACAATATGAAAAGAAACCACAGCCAAGCATATCATTGCTTAAAAGTCTTATTGATGAAGTGCAATGAATCGCTTTTGTCATGATGTGACACAGGAAAGAGAAAAGGATATTTAGAACAATATACTTCTGGCCTGATTTATTTTGGCTCATTACTGTGGCAGTAGGAGGACAAGGACTTTATCATGACATGACAGTATCACATGGGATAAAAACCATTGCATGTATAGAGCCTTCTTTATCAAAGTCTTAGATGTAGAAAAATAAAATCCACCAGATTTATGAAGGCACTGTTTTTAACAGGCTGGTTTTACAGATGCAGCAGCTGTTATTCGGACAAATCACGGCGCCGATTTCGTGTGCGCTGCTGTATTCCACGCAGCATGAACGCGTCCAATCGCCCCATGCACCCACGCTTATCGTGATTGCTTTGTTGAATTTCATGGATTCTGTTTCTTTGGGTGCAATGAAATGAATCAATTGCAATGTGTACAGTACTGTGCTACGGTCAATTTAAGGTGTTTAAAATCAAAACTCTAAAATGCCGTTTTCTGCACTTGCCACACTCGCGTCTTAAGGCGGTAAGGTTGGAAGACATCCCGCGCCATGACATCGGTATTCCGATGTACACAACGCGTGAAGTGTTCGAATAACGGCCACTGCAGCTGTATCTATCTTGTGATTTTGTTTGCAGCATTATTGCTTGTGTGATGAGACTGACTTCAATAAAATGCATTTTAATTAGGATTGCAATGTCATGTTACATTAGAATGCATTGAGAGGCAAAAAAAGGTCCAATTTGCACATAATGTGATGGTTCCTGTTGTATTCTCCCGTCCTAGAACGATTTAACCTCAAACCATCGCTGGGTGAACTTGCCATTCGTCGCTTGCCTTCATCTGAGCAAAGTGACAGCGAGGACAGCCTCTCAAATGGAAAATCTTCCTCCTCTAATTCCAGTGAGTATTACAAATATAATTTCATATTTGGAAAAGGACTTTTCAGATAAATAACATGAAATTGGTAAATGAACAATAATAACTAAAATTGAAAACCATTTGATGGTCTTTAAAAAAAAATGTAAAAATAGAAAGTCGCATCTTGTCATGATACTTTGTGCTTTCTATATTCATGTGCAGTGAATGAGAATAAGTCTTCTGCAATATCGGTGCATTACTGGCTATTTATTCAGATTCAAGAGAGATGATGTCTTTTAGCTTTGCCTTATTTTAACTTTCATTCCACTGTATTCTGGGACTAACAATTAGGAAAACAAGTTTAAAATGCTGGACTAATATACTGTACATGTGAGAGAATTAGTGTTGTACCGGGTCCTAATTTTTTAGAAAACTGGGTAACTGGTACCCGGGCAAAATTTAATAATTTTACCTGGCCGGTTACCCGTACGGCACTTACCTGCAGGGTGAGGAAGACCGCAGCGACATCTGGGAGCAGCAGCAGAGGTCCCGGTGGTGGTGGAAGCAACAGACGTCACCGCGGTCTTCCTCACCGGTCTTCCTCGCCTTCAGTCGCCAGCTGCAGGTAAGTGATGAAGAATTTTCAGCTACTCTGACATTACCCGGTGCCAGTTCCTATCTGGCCCTGGGCTCAGCCCCCTGCTGCTTGGTCCGGGTAATGTTCAGGTAGCTGAAAAAGCGCCAGGTAAGCTGGGTAATTACCTGGTGCTCTGTAAATCACTAGAGAGAATGTATAACATTTTTACTGAAACTAATTCTTGAAACTGCATTTGCAGAATTTTGTGATAAGCGGTAATTATTTCAATTGATAGTTTTGCTGTTACTCATTATTGTTTGCAATTTTTTTTTTGCTTTTTCAAGGTGTGGCAGACATCCGAAGCAAAACCAATGTTTATTTTAAAGAAATCAAAGTGAAACAAGCTGATAAAAGCTATGTGTCCACCAGTTCTACAGCATCTTTATCCACATTAAATGCACCTTAAGAGCTTATTATGTAAAGACAGATAAAGATGCATATCTGGATGTTATTATCTTGCTTTTAATCATAAAATAAATAGAATGTGCCTATAAAATGTAAATTGTCATTATTTTTGGTTCTTGTACTAATATATATATATATATATATATATATATATATATATATATATCTATATATATCTTTCTCAAACCGTTGTATGTCAGTCTGTCCATCCTGTGTCTCCCTGTGTCTAGGGGCAATCACATTGGACCTTTGGCCCGTTACTCCGCCGCAGGCCAATGAGATGTCTCCCTTGGCCCGCCCGCCCCAGCACACCTCTCATTGGCCGGTGTGGTCACACACACACACACACACCAGCTGCCACCTCCCACCCAGGTAAGTCAGTACAAAATGCCGCCTCACACTTTACACCCCTGCTGCCTCACACCACTGCGCGTCCCACCTCAACTGCCCAGGAAGAAGCGGGGGAACAGCCGGCCAGGGGAGCGCACAATAATAAATAAATTATGGCACCAGTAACTCACCTATTTCAGGTGCGCAACCTCGCGCCTCAGGCCAGGACCCAGGACCACACATGGCGCTTCCTGCCGCCGCCTGCACGCGCCTCCGTCGGCCGGACGACCCATCAGGGGACCAAGCCCGGGGGTGAAAACGGCCGAGTCATCGGGAAACGGGGGGGGGGGGGGGGGCGAAGAGCGTGCCCCGAGCCATCGGGGAACCAAGAAGGGGGTGGGCGACCAGCCGGGGGAACGGACGCCCGGACGGGGGGGGGGGCAAGCGGATACATAAATTATGACAATACATATGCCCCCTGCTCTCCACCCCTCCCCCCCCTCCACTCCCCTCCATCCTGTGTAGGTATCAGAAAAGTGACCTATACTTTATACTATGTGAACAGTATATGTGAAGTGACATGAATAAAGACTACATAATATATTGTGTCTAGTGTTAATAAATAAAAAATCACATCCCCATATGGAATGACACGAAGGGAATATGTCACTTCACATATACTGTTCACATAGTATAAAGTATAGGTCACTTTTCTGATACCTACACAGGGTGGTAATGAAAAATTATTACAAATTAGTATATATCACGTATTTTATTATAATTACTATACATTCAGATTTAGGTTATTTATATCACTATTTCAATTCACATTATGAGAAGTGAGGTGTCAGTGACTGTATTGCACGGTCTGGTCAGGTCAGAGATTCTTGTTGATCTTGGATACATGTGTTATCTGCTCATCTATCTTTCTTTGGGGTATTTTATGAGACAATCAGTCTCTTTATATACACATATATTGTTTTTTTCCTCGATGGTTCTCTGAGTGTATTCTTACACTCACATGGAGTACATACATGCACATTTCTGTGTTCATTTCATATTTGACTGAATATATTATTTTTCATGAACTAATAGATATATCTAATACATGTTGTGTTTATTCTATATTGTATTAACATTTCTATGATTCATATTGGTATACCTATATATTTTCTTCTTTTTAACTTTTTATTTTATTTGGATTAATTGTTGATTTTGTCTATTTTAGGTTCTATTTATATTCATTTTTCCTTTTATTTTATATATTTTTTTATAATTTTCTTTTTCTTTTTATATAGATTATAGATCTAGTATTATTATCAAGTCCATTCTCCTCAAGCTAATTATTGATAACATTACAATGGTTTTTTTCACTGTTCACTCAGTTGATTTCAGATATTTATTATTATATAGATATTTTATGGTCTGTTTACCTCAGAAATATTTTGACAATTGCAAGCGTAGTAATTTTATGTATTATACATTATTTACAAGTTTATTCTGTGTAAGATTAAGATTGTTATGGTTTAAATCTATAGCTGCATATGTTTTTCTTATGTGGGGGTATCAGATTCATTCTCATTATGCTAATTGTTTACACCTGATTTTTTAATCTATCTTTGCATAGCTAATTGGATGTGTGGGTGTATATATATATATATGTGTCTAGCACACCCATAGTCCATCCCCTGATGAAAACAGTTTAGCTGTTGAAACGCGTAGGGCCAGGTGTGCTGCGGATTCCTGCAGCATTGATTTATGAGTTCTGCCTGACATTCTCCTGCTTGCCATCTCCGTGCACGGCGTGACGTCATCTGTTCGTTCCGCCGCAAACATTGTCCCCGGTGGGAACCTAAACTATCTGGAGGTGTGTTCCCGGGGAAAGAATACTGTGAGGAGCCTGATGACGTGAGTTCCTGCTGGCAGAGATACACGAGGGCTGTACTGGATGCGGTGGTGTCACGGAGCAGAGTAGCAGAGCAGCAGAGCAGCAGCGCTTACAGATCCTTTGGAGCATGAGTATTACTCATACAATGCTTTTTTATCTTTTATGTTTGTGAGTTCATTTTATGAGCCTTTTAGAAGGGGGGGCGGGGTGGAAGGAAGGGATGGGGGGGAGAAGGGAAGGGAATGGTAGGA